>NC_047109.1:65892131-65894423 GCF_902500255.1 Thalassophryne amazonica | reverse complement strand
CGTCGGTCATCCTGCTACACTAACTGTCAGAATGCTCGTAGCACGGGCCGAGGCGGAGGCTTAGCAGCAATCTTCCATTCCAGCTTATTAATTAATCAAAAACCCAGACAGAGCTTTAATTCATTTGAGGCCATCATTCCAAATTGGAAGTCCCAAAAACCAGTTTTATTTGTTATTATCTATCGTCCACCTGGTCGTTACTGTGAGTTTCTCTGTGAATTTTCAGACCTTTTGTCTGACTTAGTGCTTAGCTCAGATAAGATAATTATAGTGAGCGATTTTAACATCCACACAGATGCTGAGAATGACAGCCTCAACACTGCATTTAATCTATTATTAGACTCTATTGGCTTTGCTCAAAATGTAAATGAGTCCACCCACCACTTTAATCATATCTTAGATCTTGTTCTGACTTATGGTATGGAAATAGAAGACTTAACAGTATTCCCTGAAAACTCCCTTCTCTCTGATCATTTCTTAATAACATTTACATTTACTCTGATGGACTACCCAGCAGTGGGGAATAAGTTTCATTACACTAGAAGTCTTTCAGAAAGCGCTGTAACTAGGTTTAAGGATATGATTCCTTCTTTATGTTCTCTAATGCCATATACCAACACAGTGCAGAGTAGCTACCTAAACTCTGTAAGTGAGATAGAGTATCTCGTCAATAGTTTTACATCCTCATTGAAGACAACTTTGGATGCTGTAGCTCCTCTGAAAAAGAGAGCTTTAAATCAGAAGTGCCTGACTCCGTGGTATAACTCACAAACTCGTAGCTTAAAGCAGATAACCCGTAAGTTGGAGAGGAAATGGCATCTCACTAATTTAGATTTAGAATTCATCATAGTACAGAAACAGCATTAGTGAAGGTTACAAATGATCTTCTTATGGCCTCGGACAGTGGACTCATCTCTGTGCTTGTTCTGTTAGACCTCAGTGCTGCTTTTGATACTGTTGACCATAAAATTTTATTACAGAGATTAGAGCATGCCATAGGTATTAAAGGCACTGCGCTGCGGTGGTTTGAATCATATTTGTCTAATAGATTACAATTTGTTCATGTAAATGGGGAATCTTCTTCACAGACTAAAGTTAATTATGGAGTTCCACAAGGTTCTGTGCTAGGACCAATTTTATTCACTTTATACATGCTTCCCTTAGGCAGTATTATTAGACGGTATTGCTTAAATTTTCATTGTTACGCAGATGATACCCAGCTTTATCTATCCATGAAGCCAGAGGACACACACCAATTAGCTAAACTGCAGGATTGTTTTACAGACATAAAGACATGGATGACCTCTAATTTCCTGCTTTTAAACTCAGATAAAACTGAAGTTATTGTACTTGGCCCCACAAATCTTAGAAACATGGTGTCTAACCAGATCCTTACTCTGGATGGCATTACCCTGACCTCTAGTAATACTGTGAGAAATCTTGGAGTCATTTTTGATCAGAATATGTCATTCAAAGCGCATATTAAACAAATATGTAGGACTGCTTTTTTGCATTTACGCAATATCTCTAAAATCAGAAAGGTCTTGTCTGAGAGTGATGCTGAAAAACTAATTCATGCATTTATTTCCTCTAGGCTGGACTATTGTAATTCATTATTATCAGGTTGTCCTAAAAGTTCCCTAAAAAGCCTTCAGTTAATTCAAAATGCTGCAGCTAGAGTACTAACGGGGACTAGAAGGAGAGAGCATATCTCACCCATATTGGCCTCTCTTCATTGGCTTCCTGTTAATTCTAGAATAGAATTTAAAATTCTTCTTCTTACTTATAAGGTTTTGAATAATCAGGTCCCATCTTATCTTAGGGACCTCGTAGTACCATATCACCCCAATAGAGCGCTTCGCTCTCAGACTGCAGGCTTACTTGTAATTCCTAGGGTTTGTAAGAGTAGAATGGGAGGCAGAGCCTTCAGCTTTCAGGCTCCTCTCCTGTGGAACCAGCTCCCAATTCAGATCAGGGAGACAGACACCCTCTCTACTTTTAAGATTAGGCTTAAAACTTTCCTTTTTGCTAAAGCTTATAGTTAGGGCTGGATCAGGTGACCCTGAACCATCCCTTAGTTATGCTGCTATAGACGTAGACTGCTGGGGGGTTCCCATGATGCACTGTTTCTTTCTCTTTTTGCTCTGTATGCACCACTCTGCATTTAATCATTAGTGATCGATCTCTGCTCCCCTCCACAGCATGACTTTTTCCTGGTTCTCTCCCTCAGCCCCAACCAGTCCCAGCAGAAGACTGCCCCTCCCTGAGCTTGGTTCTGCTGGAGGTTTCTTC